>NC_056726.1:156848693-156866193 GCF_019279795.1 Protopterus annectens
TACTTACAAGTAACCTTCCTAAACCACAAAGACCTCCGGGTCTATATTGAAACATTGAACGCTGAAAACAGTGAAGTATGTTTCATCGACACATTCAGCGAAAGCTGAAAATGTCAAAACCACAGAACAGCGATTTCTTTCCTAGGGAAAGAAATCGCTGTTCCAATCAAAAAAAAAAAAAAAAACTTTGAACACTTCCAAACACATACACATGTACCCTAACCCTAATTGTACCCCCCCCAAAAAAACAGTAAACAACTGAATACACATATGCACGTAACCCAACCATACATCTAACGGAAAAAAAAGTAAACATTTTAAAACATATGCATTTACCTTAACCCGCACCCTAACCCTAAGGTCAGTAACTCTTGCACAGTTACGAAAACAGTTCTAAACACATACACACATACCTTAACCCTAATTCTACCTCCCCAAAACAAAAGTTAACAGCTGAAAACACATACGCATGTAATGCAACCATACATCTAACGCAAAAAAAAAAAACAGTAAACACTTTCATACATATGCACTTATCTTAACCGATACCCTAACCCTAAGGTCAGTAACTGTTGCACATTCATGCTCGGGAGCTATACCAGACAAGGGACCACACTACAGTCTAGAACACGACAAAGCAATGAAGCAGTCAAGTGACTTCTTTCCCAGGAAAGAATTCACTGAACAGCCACTTCGCTGTTTTTTCTCTTCTCTCTTTATGTGTTGACGAAAACACATTCGACAAAATGCATTTTTGTCATTCCAATAGGAACCCAGACCTCCTAGACAAAGTACACATAATAAATATCCTCAGCAGCCCCAAACACACTCTTTCATAACAACACCCACATCAACACATAGAGCTACAGCTCATGGAGCCTATACTTTTAAGCCCATACGGCAAGTCACCATACAATCCAACATTCTAGTCATTGGAGACTCCATTGTGAGACACACTGATGTCCCCCTCATCAGCCTGAGTAAGGAGAAAGTTGTGGTCGGTTGCTTATCAGGGGCTAGGATCCACCTCATCACCCATGCACTCAGGTCATTCGATCACAATTACCAATATGAGGCAGTCATAGTCCATGTGGGAGTAAATGACGTGAGATGTACCTCCCTAGACTATATGAAGAGAGACATCATAGAGCTCTCGGAATACGTGTCTCAGGCTGGTATGAGCCTAGAATTGAGCAGCATTTTACCTTCTCTAAGGATGATGCCACAATACAAACAGAAGATGATTGACTTTAATAATTGGCTTAGTTTCTGGTGTCATTCTAAGGGGGTACAATATTTGTCAGCATGGAAGGAGATGGTCAACAGACCACCCTGCTTTGCCAGGGATGGTCTGCACCTCTTCCCCCATAGTGCCTTTTTTAGGTAATGTCAAACTGAAAGTACTTCCGACATAGCAATTCAAAACCAAGAAAATCTAAAGGTATTAATGCTCAATGCTAGGAACCTAAACAAAAATAAAAACAATCCCTGGAAGTTCTTTTTACCATAGAGAATGCTGATGTCTGTGTGATCTCTGAGACTTGATTTAAAGCAGCGTACAGCACACAAACAGTGCAGGGTTATAATGCCTTCCACACATTTAGACCAGCTACTTCAACCGCAGGGACTTAAGGTGGAGGTGTTTCTATTTGCATCAAAAATAAATATACTTCAAGGCTGGTCAAACAGGACAATGCACTTGAGCTGCTCCATGTTTAAATCACCACAGGTAAAATCCAATACCACTTCCTTGCAAGATATAGGTCCCCCTCTATGACCCAGGATACCCATACCATGTATTTACACTTATTAGAAACACTAACCATCCAACACAATACCATATCCATGGGTGATTTTAATTACCCCACTATTAACTGGGAATCCTATACAACATCAAATGTACATGCACAGAGATTCCTGGACTTTGTAAAGACAAACTCCCTAGACCAGACAGTCAATACGCCAACCAGGGGTGCAACCATACTGGATCTGGTCCTCACTAATATGGGAGAGTGCTGCACACCCCCTACTGCTTTCCCTGGTAAGGTCAGACCACAACATGGTCTCCTTTGAAATAAAAATAAAACCTGGACCCCCAGCTAAACCGGGAATATTCAGGAACTATTTTAAGGCTAACCTTCTGCTATTAAGTGAGAACCTGGCAAAATTCCAAGCCCCTATCAACCCTGAGAACACTTCTGCCTATGCAGAACTGCTCAAAGAAACCCTGTACAAGCATGTTAATAGCTGCATAGAGACAGCTGTACTCACCAGGAAGAAGTACAAAAGTAACTCAAAAAACACGCCACCCTGGAAGAATCACAAAATCAATTGGCTGGAAAGCCAGGAGGAAGTAAATCATGGCAAAGATTAGGAGGTGCAGCACCCAGCAGGATAAAAGCACTCTCATTAAAGTAAACAAACAACTCAGAGGACAAATAAAGTCTACCATAGCCAAATTTGAGGTAGGTTTGGTGTCCCAGGCCAAGGACAATCACAAAACATTATTTAGCTATGTCTGCAACCTCAAAGGCAGTAGACAATTGTGTGCAGAGCTCATTGTAAATGGAGCCATCTATACTGAGCCAGAAGATATAGCAAACCTTATCACTAGGGAATAGGTCCTTAATGCTCTCCCTAAGACCAAAAACACTGCATCAATGGGCCCAGACAATATCCCAGGATGCCTTGTAAATAGCATAAAACATGACCTATCAGTGCCTCTGGAATTACTAATTAACTGTAGCCCCCAACAGGCTTTGTGCCTCATGAATGGAGAAAGGCAACAGTCATCCCTCTGCACAAGCGAGGGCCATCTACAGACCATGGAAACTACAGACCTATAAGTCTCACTAGTCTTATATGTAAAGCCATGGAAAGAATTATCATGGAGATGATCAATAGAGATATAGTAAACCTCCAGACACTGGACCCAACCCAGTTTGGTTTCATCAAGGGCAGATCATGCCTACTCAACCTGATGGACTTCTTTGAGAAGGTCACCAAAGCAATTAATGAGGGCAAAATCATTCACACTGCCTACCTTGACCGGCCAAGGCATTTGACACAATACCCCACTCGGGCATTGTTGACAAACTCAAGAGGTTAGGTACAAACCCATATGTCACCTGGTAGTTAGCCAAATGGCTCACAGACAGGACCCAGGAAGTTAGAATTGGGGAGTCCACCTCTACAAAGAGGTCAGTCACAAGTGGAGCCTCTCAGGGATCAATCCTTGGACCACTTCTTTTTGGCATTTACTTCTCAGAAGTCAAGGCCAATGTCAGTGGTCTCTGGCTGACTAAATTTGCAGATGATTGCAAATTAGGAGCTGTCATTGAATCTCTCACTGACACAAATGTTCTCCAGGAGGGGCTGGCACAGACAAACAACTGATGTCAGAGCCATGGACTAAAACTAAATGCCAAGAAATGCATAATAGTATCCTTTGGAAAGTCATCCATCCCTGGTAACTATCATATTGACAACACACCCCTTAGAACTGACTCAGTAGTCAAGGACTTAGGGACACACATAGATAGTAATCTAGCCTTTGACCATCATGTGTCTACAGTGGGGAAGAAATCATTCTATGTTGCACAACTTATAAACAAAGGTATGGCATCTAAGTCCAAGGAAGCCATTGTTCCACTGTATTTGGCATTCATCAGACCTATCATTGAGTACAATGCCCAATTTGGTATGTATCTAACCAGGCATATCCAACAACTGGAATGTCCACAGAGGTTCCTCACTAAAAGAATACAGGGTGTAAGTAATATGTCCTGTGCAGACTGCCTCAGGGCAGTATTCCTGTATTCATACAGGCTTTTGAGGGGAGATCTATGCCTGGCATACAGGGCATTGTCAGACCCCACTCTGATGGACCTCCTGCATATCCATAAAACAAACAGTACCAGAATTACCCATTCTAAAGACTTAAACTTTGCCTGTGATAGAAATAGGACCTGCTGGAGAGATAGGTATGTATTCCAGAGACTAACCTGTCTATGGAACAGGCTCCCCATTCAAGTGAAGCAGAGTTCCTCAATATTCCCATTCAAGTGCATCATGGACAATTAGATGGGGAACAGGAAATTCATCCCTGGTTTGGCACATATGTCTCTAATGGACACAGGTAACCTGTAAGTGGTTCATCTCCCAGGCATATGCTTGCACTTATTAAGGGTATCAGAACTTGTCAGAGATTTGGGATGCATGGCTAGGCTTAAAACTGCCCTTCTGACCAGTAGCCTGGTAAACACCTATGAACCTATGAACATTTACTGTATGTATAGATATAGAAACATATAAATACTTAGACCCCTACCTTCTACCTTCACATAATAAACTCTGGCATCACTACATATCAGAATAAATAATATATTCAGTGCATGAAATTTCTGAAACTTCAGATAGGGTGGTACTTGGAATTCCCAAACATGTATTCTAGTAATACTTTTTCAGTAATGATGTGTGCTAGTATCCACTGATAAACAAATGAATATTAATTAAAGCTTGATCCTACACATGTGAGAAAATATTTTAAAGAGTCAGCTCACCTACTTTCTTGATTTGAAAAATAGGATTTGCAAAAAGCAGTGTAAGCCTGATTTTAAATAAGAGCTGTCACACTGATTGTATCCTTGACATATTTTCTTTTCCTGTGGCTTTCAGAATAAATTCCCCTACAAGGCTCATCTTCCATAATGTTCGTTGCTGCCATCAAGAAACAGTAAATCTTATTCCTGCAATTTCAAACAGTAACCTGCATGAGAGTTTTTGTGCTTGGCCCATTTGCTACTGCAATATGGAAGTGAACATGTGACATAAGTTATATTCATTATTCAAGGAATATATGAAAGTCTGATATTATAAAATTATTACGTAATGCAGACAAATAACTTTCTGTGCTGTTTTGTGATTCTTATATATTTATACCATAGTACCCTTCCAATGTGGGAATAGCTCAGTGCCATTAAACTAGAGATGGCACAGATACACATTAAATGCTCAAATTTAACTTAAATAACAGCTAAGCCTGCATGCTCGACCCAATTGGGATATGTCATTGATCTCGTGTGATGCAGCAGGTGTTGAGGGTAGTCCGACAGTAGGTAAATAAGTTGAAGCGTTGCTTTACAAGAAAAGCACGGTGAACGTATCTGGTTGAATTAGTGGGATGTATTCATTTGATATTTATGTACTGCATTTGTTACCAGGATATTCTGACTGGGTAAACAGATGCCCCTTTTCAGCAGTGGCCCCTGGGAGGAAAGCTCTATACCAAATATCTGAGAGAGTCAACTCTTTTCGGTATTAATAAATTATTAATAAATTTAGTAAATGACTAGTCAGGCCATTCTGTAGCTGTTATTGATTAGGAATACACAGATTTGAAATATGTGAGTGATTTGCTGTCTTTACTAAAAAATGGCCATTCCCCTTCAGAAAGCATCAGTTAAGAATGCCATGAACTGCCATGCATCTTTGTTATGAACTCACATTCTCCTGAATACTGCTTTTGAGCATGTTCACTGGTCACTGCCAAGATGATATATGCCTCATATATGGCCTTAATCTAGTGCCATCATGGCTATCAAAACATTGTCCAAAGGGTCTTTTGCTGTGTCATAACTTGACTTTGCCAACCCACATTTAAAATATTATGAAGAATCAGAAACTACGCATTATGCAGTCATGTCAGAAGTGAGCACACACTATCACAGATGAGACTTCACACACAACCTTTTGTTTTTACATTTCCCTCCATTGCAAATGTTTATTGCGGAAGTTTTAGCTGAAGATTTATTGGTATTATTACAGGGAACAAACATAAGTACAAAATACAGAATGATTCTGCCAGATATAGAGCAGCAAGTTACTCCCATACCAAATTTGTTGTATTAATTACAGTACATTATCAGCAGCTAATACCAAGCACTTCTAAGTGTATAATCTTTCATATGTTACTGCCTGCAAGATGTCATCACTGTAACTTCAGTTTCTCAGTTGCAACTGATGCATCGTTAACATTCTGAACTCTCAATGGGTGATACCTGGTAGGCAGGGGAGTGTGTATTTTAAGATCTGTCATTAGTTTCCTAGTGCTCCTTTAGATATAGACAAATGCAGTGGGACTTCTGCACTGTCACGGATTGCCTTGTAACTCTGTGAGGGCTGCTATTAGGAAGAAGGCTTTTTATAAAGTAATGTGTGGAGTTGGGATTAGGGGCAGGGTTAGGATTAGCACACATGACTAAGATAGACTAGGGAGGTTGATGTAATTCTGGTATTTTCTGCCAGTATGGAAAATGAATGCAGCAGGGACCACCAGTACAGTTCATCATATGCGAGTGCAAATAAGGCAATCTTCTTCCAAAATGAATAAAAGAAAGAGAAATAAATAGAGAAAAAAAGAAAGACTTCTGGTTTTAGATAGAATACTCAGCCCATTCAGTCAGAAAGTGCTTGGAAGAAGTCACTGACAATAGCTTATCTTAGATGCCTTCAGGCAGGAATATTTTTCAACATCTTCGACAAGGTTGTTTTTCACTTCAGTCTGAAATACTGTGGACTTAAAGCTCCCTTTACCGAGAGCAAACATTCTCTGCCTGTTATTTTCTCAGCTCTCTCTTTTATATAATATATAAATGAACATTCAACAAACCTCTTTACACCAATAAAGGTGTAATCCTCTATACTATTAAATTAACAGACCTAGATCTATGGAACACTGATGACATTAAAAAAAAAAAACAGAACTCTACAGATTTTTTGATTATATACAATATGTATATCAAGAGATACATGTTTTGTGTCATTCTGTACTGTTCAAACTGTTGAAAACCATCACACACACACACACACACACACACACACACACACACACACACACACACACACACACACACACACACACACACACACACATGCAAGAACACACCAAACACTTGCATTTCAAGGAACTAACAGTTAAAACATTATACCTATATAGTTTAGAGAATTTTGGTTTGCCTTTTTTAACTGGTAAAGATCCATTCTTAATTTATCTAAAAGAGGGACTGTAGCTCTTCAAGAGCTGCAATGCCTTTCTCATACAGTTGAGAGTCGATTATCTGAACGTCGATTATCAGAAACGTCAATTATCAGAACCAGTCTTCCAAAGTTTTCGGGTAGGAAAAATCATAAAGTCTAAATATGTAAACATTATATGGTATTTGCTTGAGATTGGTTTTTGAGCTTGTAGCCAGCTCATATGTGAAAAATATTTTTGGTTGTCCATTGCAATTGCTGAATGACTGAAAAGTATATTCCTGCATGAAGAAAAAAAACAGGATTTTAGAAGTTTTTTATCCAGTTCAATTATATGTTTCATTATCCAAACAATTTGATTATCCAAACTACCCTAGGTTCCAGTTAGTTTGGATAATCAACTCTCTACTGGATATGATTTTATGAATGCAGCAACAGGCAGTGGAGTTACAATTCAGTATGCTGAATTATATACTGACTGTATGAAACAAATGCTTGACTAATACAAGGAGTTAATCAATTTTATTTAACATGCATCATTTTTACAAAAAAAAAATAGAATGCTGCTGTTTTTTGTGCAAGAAGAATACATTGATTGTATTCAGTTTTTATCTGTTAATATTCCAAAAATTGATGTGATCTTTAGGATTTCTAAAATCCATAAATATTTAGAGAATCTACCTTTTTCACCTACTAAAGCAGCAAGTCAGAGTAAACTCACAATGTACATCAATTTACTTGGACTTCATTTTTAGCACCTTGGTGTAAATGTGGGCTTTTAGTTACACGATTCTTATTTCTAGATTTTCTTAAGAAATATAGGTTTTCTGATTCAGAAAAGATTTTGTTTACACTGGATGTAGAAGTAATTCTGTTGGATGCTGGGTTTACATTATGCAGTATCTTCCCAACTTTACAGATATTAGTAGTATTGCCATTAAACCCTATTGTTTATTGTTAGAATTGGTTCTAGCTAATATTTGTTATGTAGAAAAGTCAAAAACACACCAGTTGTTCATGGTAGAGGTGGTTCCAAAACTTTAATAAAATAGTAAAAATAAAGAACAAGTAAGCGCTTTTGCATGTAGCTTCTTCAGACCTATTATCAAAGTAAAAACTCTAACCGGCTTTTAAACACCTTGTAACAGTTTCATCCAATCAACTGAAAAAGCATGAAAAGTTGCTAAGCAACATGATTGCATTGAACATGCCAATTAAATAAGGCAATTAAGTCTGCTTACATTCATATTCCTAAAAGCAACTAAATGTTATAATGACTATAAAAATGCATATGCAATTAAATTAAATACTCATATCACCTATTACATAATAATTCATAAAAACATTTAATCTATTTCATAAACTCAATAAATAAGAAAATGTACCTATTAAAATTGCATAACTATTCAACTAGTGCGTGTTGATTTAAAAACATTCCATCTACCCTATCTCCTCTTTGTCAGCCTCTTTTTTAGGGGTCTTGCTTTCAGTGCGGGTTGCATCGAAACATGTTCATTAAGGCCAGGGGAAATAATGTACCCCTAGTCTAAAAATCCATTTCATCTCGGCATGATATGTCTTGTTAACTATATCGCCCATCCTAACATCTTGATTCAAAAATCCAATACTAAAAACTTGAAATTGTGTCCCTCAGTGGATGTATTCATGTGTTTAGCTGTTGCACTATAGCTCATCCCTTTACGTGCACAATACAAATGGTCACGTATCCTCTCCCTTAGATGCCTGTTCGTCTTACCAACATAAAAGCTGGGACAGGATGTGCACTGTGCTAGATAAACAAGATTTTTAGTGTTACAGTCAGCTTCAGGAAAATGTGTAAATATTTTGTTGTAAGTGGGATGTGTGAATGTCCTAGACTCATCTATACAATTGCAAAATGAACAATTATTGCATTTGACAGTACATGAAAAAGTTGTTAACTCATTGCTCATGCTGTGAATATTCTGAGAAAAACATAGTCTCTGGCGTAAAGATTTCTTATTTTTGTATCCAAATCTTGGCCTATCACCCACTACCCCAGCAATATCTGCATTGGTTCCTAAAATAGGCCAATGCCTATAGATGATCTCCCTGATATCCCTTTCATCACTCGAAAAAGCTAGGCTAAAAAAAGGGGGCGTATTATCAGCACTGTCAGTTGTGGATGTTTCCATTCTATGTTGTAAAAAATATGGTTTGCCTCTATTGTGCCTCCACATTTTGACCTTGTTTTGTGTATGATGTATCTCCTCCTGATGGTAGCCTCTGGATCTGAAGTCAGCATCTATCTGATTCAACCCTCTTTCAAAATTGTGATCATTACTATGTAGGTGACTAACCCTAAGGTTCTGATCTTTCAAAATGTTACGAAACACATGACCCGGATGCATGCTGTTGTGGTGCACGTATGTGAGTCGATAGCATTCCTTTCTAAATAGTCTAGTCACAGTATTATTAGTTGCATCCTTCACTAGCAGAACATCCAAGAATTCAGTCTTCACATTCGACTGTTTGAATGTGAATTTCAAAAAATTTGTGCTTGGGTTCAACATATAAACAAACTGATATAGTTCTGTCAACTCCCCTCGCCAAAACATGAAAAGTCGTCCACAAAACGTCTGTAGAAGGGCAGATAAGTTTGATACAGTTCAGACACATACATCACATCCTCCTCTCATGTGGACATAACCAAATTGGCATAGCTATTGGCACACGAGGTGCTCATAACTACGCCCGAGGTCTGTAAGTAATAAATCTCATTGAACGTGAATGCATTATTCTCTAACACCATTTTCATCAATAAACATAGAAAATCAATGTGCGTAGAGTCATACGTGCTCTTACTTAATAGTGCTCTTTTGACCATCTGAATACCTTCGTAATTTGGTATACTGGTGAAAAGAGATGTTACATCCATAGTAACAAACAAACCTACTTCTGTATTCACATTCTCAACAACAAAGGTACGTAATTCCTGCAAAAAGTGTTTGGTGTCAATCAACACCAACTTGCACTCAGATAAAACAGGTTTAAATTTTTGTCTAAATACACGGAAATGGGTTCAGTGATCCACCCACTCTCTGCGACGATCGGTCTAAAGGGAGGGTGTAATGCATCCTTGTGCACTTTGGGCAAACCATTCAGAATGGGTATTTTCGGGTACTCGACCAAAAAATAATTAAAAAGCTCCATCATTATAAGTGAATTCTCTAAACAAACCCTAGGTGAGCTGATGACATACTCACTAATTTTCAGAATTTCATCTTTATCTAACACCCTATAGGTATTAATATCTGAAAGCATCTGGTTCATACTGTCCACATAGAAACATCTGTCCATCACAACTATTTGACCATCTTTGTCAGCTGATCTGATAGTTATATTACTGTCATTCTGCAAACTGTGCATCGCTTGGTTTTCATGTCTCGATAAATTAACAAAACCCTTCCTTCTTTTTCCATTATTCAGCAGCTCATATATATCTTTTTCACACATTTTTATAAATGTTTCAATGGTAGGATGTTGTTGAGGTACATAGTTACTAGGTTTTTTAAAAACACACTATTCCCCTGGCTTTAATGAACATTTTTCGATATAACCCGCACTGATAGCAAGACCCCTAAAAAAGAGGCTGACAAAGAGGAGATAGAGTAGATGGAATGTTTTTAAATCAACACGTACTAGTTGAACAGTCACGCAATTTTAATATGTACATTTTCTTATTTATTGAGTTTATGAAATAGATTAAATGTTTTTATGAATTATTAGGTAATAGGTGATATGAGTATTTAATTTAATTGCATATGCATTTTTATAGTCATTATAACATTTAGTTGCTTTTAGGAATATGAATGTAAGCAGACTAAAATGGCTTATTTAATTGGCATGTTCAATGCAATCATGTTGCTTAGCAATTTTTAATGCTTTTGCAGTTGATTGGATGAAACTGTTACAAGATGTTTAAAAGCTGGTTAGTTTTTACTTTGATAATAGGTCTGAAGAATCTACATGCGAAAGCGCTTACCTGTTCTTTATTTTTACTGTTTTATTAAAGTTTTGGAACCACCTCTACCGTGAACAACTGGTGTGTTTTTGACTTTTCTACATTGCTGTGTTTTACATACCAGTTGATCTTTTCCCCTACATTGTTTTGCTGTTTGGACTAATATTTGTTATGTTTAATGATTTTTTACTATCCGACCAATAGGTACTTTTGCAAACATGGTTTTGACATGTGGAACATTATTTAAATTTTACCTTTTATAGGACATATATTAAGGTTCATAGGTTCATAGACTAGTACTAGGTTAACTGTCCTTCTGGGCCATTTTAAGCTTAGCCAATTACCCCATGTGAGAATCAAACCCTGCACCTTGTATCTCTAAGGCAAACACCTTAACCATTATGCCAGCCTCCCACCCTTAATGACTTAATTTTCATTTGGAATAGTAATTTTGATGTATTTCAAGTTTTCTGGATGATATAAATAAGGTGACATGTTTTCTTAAGTTTACTAAAAGTAATTCAGGGACTAAATCTCAGTTGTCTTGTAATGTTACACAGGAAAAAAAAGGCTAGAAATGTGTGATTAGCTGAATTTCAATTAGCTCTACCATCTTCGTTTCTGTTCAACTGTCAATCACATGAAGTGAGTTTTTGGATTCTAAGATTGCAAAGAATGCTGTAAACAAGAAGTTTAAAAGTTGCATTTTTAGAAAAAAATACACTTATATGATCAATTAATTATACATTAGAAGCCATCATCTGACATGTAAGTAATGGAAGATAGTCAGAGGTCAGTATAAGGGCTTCTAGGATTGTAAGTGGCTATTAGGAATTTGAAAAGGAATTATAGTTTTCAATTTTTAGTTTAAAGAAAAAGGTTACCAAGAAAGCAATTTGCAAGAGATTGCTTCAGAAGTAAAATCAAATACAAATGTTAAGTTTCCACCTATTCTATTAGATGGTTTTTCAGATTTATTTAGGACATGATCAATACTATTAACAATGGATCAAAGTTATATTAAAATAATCTGAATATCAATTGTGAAATTGTGCAACACAGCCTGTTTCTTCTCAATGTACTGGGAGGTTACCAAAGTTTGAGGTTAAAAAGAATTTTAACCTGAAAATTGTTTTATAAATGTCATAGACACAGATTAGTACAAAGAGGCAGCAGGGTATTTGCCCATGAGAAATTTGTAGGTAATGTCATTTTGCTGATGCAGATGTAATTTTAAATGTGGTACTATTGATAAATGTTTCTACAACTTCCAACACACTCTGAATGATTTATGTGGCCAGCTGTGTCAGCTGTGAGAGCTTCTATGTGGGAAAACTACACGGTGGCTGTGGCTACATATCTGTAAACTCACTCTGGCCATTAAAACAAAAAGAATGATGAAGTTATAGTTGATTGCAAAACATAAGTTCTCAATGTTTCATTAAATCCTCATGCGATTGTTTAAGCACATTTTTGGTTTTAATTTTATTGTCTGCTTACAATGTGATTTTATTTAAAATAATTTGTTGGAGTTTTTAATTTTGTTGTTTATGACAGAAAACAAGCCCTTTGTTTATTATGTTAGGTCACAGGGAAATCAATAGCCTGTGAATTGTGGTAAATGATAGAATTTAGCATTCTGTTTGTACTGTCTGACTGTCAGACTGCAGTGTAATTTTATATAAAGAATTTTTGTTTGGAATTTTAAAAGATCTACTTTATGGCACAGAGCAAGGCTAATTTTTCTTTCTGTGGGACGCAGGGTAAATTAACCAATTCTGAATTTTGCAAAGACATGGAAGATATTCTTTGTATTTAAGGTAACAAGGGAAAGCAGTTAAGCTTCTGTTGAGAAGCTGCTGAAACAGACTGCTGTTTGAGAAAATCTGATTTTTTTCCCAGCAAACCTTTTATGTTCCTGTTGCATTGTCACATGGGAAAATATCTCTTTAGTTGCCTATTCTTTATAGTAATTTAGTTTCTAAAATCCTTCGGGTTCTTATTTGCTTTTAATATTGATTGCTACAAGACTACATGGTGGATGTCTTCTCATTTAATTAAACTTCAAGTGACTTTCCATTCATATCCTCACAGTCACTTTTTTGGACATTTTACTATCCACAGTACTAAGCCATGGTGGTACAGCAGTAGCATTGTTGCCTCACATCAAGAGATTCTCCTGTTCGATTCATGGCTGGACCGCCTTCTGTGTGGAGTCTGCATGTCCTCCCCGTGGTCGAGTGGCCTCCGAAAGACATGCATAAATGTGCGTGCCTTCGCTGAAGGTTGGGCGTCGGGCTGGCAACTCGGCACCATAAAAATCTACTGCCAAACATTAGCGGACCGGAGTTCCGCTGTGGCGACCCCTAACCGGGAAAAGCTGAAAAGACAAACAAACTATCCACAGTACTATTTCCTCGTTTACTTTTAAAATAGCTGGTGAGTACCACTACCTGAAATTCAAATAGTTAGGGATGTGTACTTACTCGTTTGAGTTAGTTTAGGTCAGAAGCTACTCATGCTTATATAGGTAAAGACAACATTATTAGGCTGTACCTAACAATTATAAATTAGCTCAGCATTGATGCACTGGTTTATGCTGGCCAGTTGAAACTGATACAAGTATCCTAATTCAAGTAACCAGTTTATCAAACCGTCAAACCATCAAACCATAAGCCAGTGAATATTGTAAAAGCCAAAGTTGTCACCTGTTGAATTATTGGGCTCCTGTAGTTACAGCCATAGGAGTAGACGAATGCAGACACAATACAAGATCATGCTTTCTGATATGGCAACATGATTTCTGTGCACCTTATAGTTACTGTAAATACCTTGCTCATTCACTATGTGAGGGGTGAAAGTGTATTGTAGACTGGAATGTGAAACTGGATTGTAGTAAACACTCACCAACTCCTAAAACATATGTTCAGCTCCAAATTCAGAGCCTCATATGTATAGCTACACTAGTAACCCAAAACATAGACATATTTATTAAATACATTACAAGACAAGACCAGCAGGAAAATACTGTGACAGACACTATGGATCTGTCACCCAACTGAATGGATAAAGCAGTTGTAATAGTTGACTCACTGATCTATTATACAAATGCTGTAATTACAGAACTAGGCAAATCAAGAATGACTGTATCCTATCTTTCATGAGTAAACCTTGGGGATGTATCAAGGGCAAGAGAAAGATTTCAAGATACTGGCAATGACTGTGACCTTATAAAACACAGAAAGACAATCCAAATCAGTAAAACCATATTTAATTAAAATGCATGTGAAAGCTTGTATTTCTCATTTTATTTTAATAAAATGTTGCTTTCTTTTTTGGAGTACCCTTTTGTAGTTTAAAGTTTGCCTTGTGGAGCCAGTCCAAATTTGTCAGTGTGAGCTAGTGTTGTTTTGGAATGTCCGTGACCCCACCATATTGTGGAAGAGCATGGTATCTTTTTGGTAAGATGTCTGCATCACAAACCAGTAGTCTGGGATTTAATCTTGTTTTCTGATCTGTATGGAATTTGCATCTTCTTACTGTGACTGTATAGAAATTCTTTAGTTACTCTGTTTTCCTTCCTTCCTTCACCAAAAAATTGCTGTTTAATTGGCTACTGTAAATTGACCATATATATTGCATTTTCCTTTACTGTTGTGGCTTAGTTCATGACCAAAATAGTTATTAGAATTACTTCTTTTACCCAACTAGACAATAAATAAATAAATAAATAAATAAATAAAGTAAACAACATAATACAATGAAGGGCCGAATGGCATAGACCAATCTACCTTTGATGTAAATTTAGTAGTGTTGTATTGACATACTCTACATTTCCTTCTGTGAGGTAGAAGTGGCACATGCATTACATAAACTTTTGCCCTGGCCTAAAATGGCATCATGCTATGGAGCAAAACAGAAAGTGGCTGTGTAGATGGTGCATAGCACATGGGATTCAGATTATGTATCAGTGGAAAGAGATGTACTGTATGCCTTTGGTATTTCTTCAGCTCTCAAAGACTGCACTCTCTGAATGCTACATTTTTAGCCCTCTGTTGACTTGTTAGACAGGGTAAATCTAATGGAAATAATAAATCAGGATATGTGGACTCCAACTTTATCAGGGTGCAGGGTAGCTGTTTAACCACCGATAAACTAAACTATAAAATTTGCACCCTGGAAGCTTTCCCGTTCCTAGAATATGTGAGGGCTTGTGCTTTTACTGAAACTTGGTTCAGAGACATGTTACGTCCTTTGTATCCTCCAGAGAATAACTGTTCTTGCTCATTTACATATTATGGAACTGGTGGAGGAATGTCCATTTTCAACAATCAAGACGTTTGGCATAGCGACTGACAGACCAGAGGGAAATATTATGCATTCAGATGTGTGGTCCAGTAACCGTAAATAATATTGCACATTATGTAACTGTATATATAAAAACCCAATTTAATGTCTAAGGAACACAGGGATGAGCATGCAGAAATTTCCCCTGATGTGCTCATTTTGGGGAGATTTCATTTACCTCACAGTCAGCTGGCTGAAATTCACCAGCAAAAATAAATACTCACAATGTGTCCTCAAACTTGTCAATGTAAATTACTTACAATAATCTGTAAAATCTCTTACTATGAGAAAAATAAACTAAATACTTGCTAGGTAAACAACAATATTTTTTCTCCAGCCAAATTGTGTTTCCTTACTAAGTCAAACTGGACCACAAGACAGTCATATTAACTATAACAAATAAGGTCAAACTTTTTACAATATATTCATTTCAGATAGTGATTGCCCAAAAAGAAATGTGATTGGGATTACTCTTTAAGCAAGTCCAATACAACAATACTAGACATCTCTGAACTATTTTACACTACCTTTAAGGGGCGCACAAATAATTACATCCCTGGTCAATACAAAATTTTTTTGGTAGGGTGGATTTTAGAACAAAGAAATAGAACTCCACTCAGGGATACAAGTATAAAATAAACTAAGCTATAAAGGCTTTATTCCCTCTATGATATATTTACTTTTCTGCACCAAAACCAGCTTAATGTTGCTGGAAAAGAGCTTTCTGAATAGTCCATGAAAATAAAGCCACCTACAAAACTCCAGCTAATTATAAAGTCTACAGCTATTTGTAAAGCTTTTTAGAACTATACAATAAAATTAGAGACATTGAGGGCACTCTAGTATTCTTGCTTTAACTGTCCTACTCAGGTACAGTAAAAACAAAATGAAAACTCCTGCAAAGCTAGAACTTCCACTGAGTGACCTCCCAAACCTCTTGTATAAGAGGCACATGGGATATATGCAAATGACTCTTATGAACATCAGGTGTTTCAGATAATTGGCGATTCTGAATGCCCATGACTTGTTTTGTCATACAGCAAATTTCAGTAGTAATTTTGCTGCTGTCTCTTTATAATGGAAGTAGATTTCTGATCATGCCATCCATATTCCAAGCTTTCCCTTTGGCTGTACCTGCAGCCTGATGACGCTGTAGTGGAAGCCTGCTACAGGAGATGGCACAGTGAGGAAGTAAGAGCTGTATTAAGCTGTCCTGCAGTGTCATGCAGCATGCAAAGAAGCCTGATTAATTACTAGTGAGAGCTCCATTTGGAGACTTCTTTTTGCATTTGGATTTAAATATAACAGGAAGCCAGACATTGTAGAGCTAGGCAATACTGAAATGTTTTGTGTTTTTCTAAACTGCGTCCATAGCCTGTCAAGATTGTTTGTGCTATAGTACAATGTAACTAAAGCACAAATCAAAGTATTATGTGCTAGCTGAAAAAGAGAGTACAACAGTTATTTGTTTTAAGAAATGTAATTATAAAGGGAAGTGGTTATATTGTTTGACTTTGAGTACTGGTACAAGAAAACTTGACTGAATTCCTACTTTCTGCTTTCAGTGCACTTTTAACATTTTTGTTATTAACCTTTAGCTGGTGCATGAAATATTTGTTTTCTTGTTTGTTTAAAAAGAAACTATCCTTTAACCAAATATACTTTTCATTATTGTGTATTCATTTATTTTTTCAGCAACATAAATGTAGTTTTAGATATGACATTTTGCCACATAAAATTAAACGTAGTTTCTCCGGTCAGGCAAATTATTCTTGGTGTTTTTTTTAACTAAGAAATATAGACAAACCGATGGTAGTCAGGCATATTATAACAAGTGTATGAAGGTCAGTTTGTGGCGTAGGAAGCATTGATTACACATTTTGTGGAGGGCCTGAATTACCAAACTAACTTTCCAAATGTGATTAAATAAACTAAATGCATCTCAGTAAATAATGCGCATTGATAGGACTATATTGAAGATAAGTGAAGCATATTACAGTTCATACTGAGATAGTCATTTATCAATGAATATATTACATATTTGGAGGAGGCTGTCTCGTCTGTAATTCTGTAAGCATCTAAATGATCCTTTGTGTTAGGATACTTGTCATCCGG